>NC_056751.1:354414871-354437371 GCF_019279795.1 Protopterus annectens
GATTGATTGGTTTTACTTCCAGCTTTCGCTCAATAGAGCTGTCCCAGGTAACCCAAGCTGGGCAACTGGACACTGGACAGCCAGTAGCTTATTGCCACAGGGCTCCTAGACTTTATGGTGGGGACGTACTGGCCAATAGGGACACATACACCCCTCCCACCATTAGCATGGGTCCTTAGTGTAAGTCGGAATAGGCTGGGTCCTCAACCCACTTATCACTGGCAAATACCCATACCCATTTGATGACATTAGTCAACATGACTGGATTACCTAGAGCCATATTTTACACCACTGAGTGGCTGGCCCTGCTACAGAGTGCAGTCTGTGATCCATGTTTTCCTGTTTTGAGAATACTGTGCACCACAGTAAATGACCAAATAATTTATTCTGTACATCTCTTCCCCCTGTAGGGCACCATCTAGAGTCTGTGCTGCTGCCCACAGCTCTATTCTTGGGTGAGTTTGAGATGGAAACACTCAGCATGTTTTTTTTGGAGGTGGGAGGAACCTCTCAGAGACACATGGAGAGCATGCAAACTCTTAACAGGCATTTGCCAAAGGTCTGGATTGAACCATGTAGCTTGAGCATGGGAGGCAAAGACCTTAACCACTATACCAACTGGATTGTGAGTGCGTGCGTGCATGCGTGTCTGTGTTTGTTTGTAAAGAATATATATATATATATATATATATATATGGTCTATACTGAAACATCGAATTTCACTAATTCGACATTTCACTATGTCTAAACCACTAAATGTAAATGTAAATAATCATGAAATCATCATTGAAAATAAAACAAACAAAGAAAAAATAAATACAGCTATCTTTACCCCCATATACTACCACTACTTTAATATATCATCTCTGAGCTCTCACAACAGTGGGGTAAAGGGAAAACTCACATAACTCATTGTGCGTGCTCTTGCACAGAAAACCCACACTGCAGCATACCAATAGTCAGTCCAGAGAAATAAAGATGCAGACAACAGCTCCAGCTGTAAATGTAACATACAATATTTCACATAATATTTGAATACTTAATATGGAAGGCATACAGTGCTGTAGAAGTTGTTGTATAAAAATGAAGGAGTTACCATGGCATTTTTAAGAAATAGACCATGTACATCTATACTTTGACTGAGTAGCAGCAGATGAAATACCAAATCATACTTGGGCATCCAAAGTAATAATAGACAGAAGTAAAACTTATCAGAGAACAGGCACTTAGAATTTAAGGCACAAACCCCCCACACAGCAGTATACCAATAGTAGTCTAAGTGAATATAACAAAAGATACAATCTGATGTTGTTAATCTTCATTCATTCATCACTGATGGGTAGTCGGTTCTGTCCTCGGAACCGAGTAGGCCTTATACCAAGCTCATGCCAGCCAAAAACCCTTAAGCTAAGCTTTTACCCATAGTGACTTTTCCCTGTTACCTCAGATCTCATTTGCCACATAGCTGTAAAGCCGCTTTCAAGCCAGCTCTCAGCTAAGTCTTATATTTTTTGTATTTTATAAAGCTTCCATATAAAAATTTTTTGTAGCTTTTCCCTTTTTATACTTATAGTCCATCGCTAGATTTTACCCTCTCTGACTTTCTGCTTGACTTTTCTCTTCAAATTACCTGTGGGTAATCTTAGTACCATTAGTGGTATGACCCTTTCTCCCTACCTGCTGTGGTAGCCCTAAAAATACCATTGTTGGTACTTCCTTTTTCTTTCTCTTTCTCAATATAAAAAAAAAGGAAAGAAATAACCTTTTGTTTTGTTCTATTCTTCCCTACTATATTTTTCTTGTGACAGTTTGTTTGATTTTTTTTCAATATGTCTGAGAAGAAGGGGGCTTCAGGCTTCAAGCACTATTTGAAATGTAGCCGTAAAATGCCTAACAGTGACTCTCATGATAATTGTGTTTATTGTTTGGGAGTTCCTCATCTCTCTGTGCAACTGCCTTGCTGTATCTGCCAGGGGTTTAGTTCCTGTACTATTAATGAAAGAAGAAATAAATTAATCCTGAAGGGCCTTCTTAAGACACCCTTTTCAGAGGCTCTTTCTGCATCTGAGGGCTCAACCCCTCCTGTGAAAGAAAAAAATAGACCACATTTGGTTCCTTCTTCACCTTCTGGTGATAAGGAGAAACAACTGAGACCAAAAAATACCAAAATTGTCTTTTTTGGCTCCAGGCCCAAAACCAGTTCCTACGGCACCAACCTTGGTACCATCAGCAAGCATAGTGTCATTGGCACCTGCGTCTGCACCAACAATGTCTACAGCACTGACCCTGTCTAAATTAAAAATCTTAACTTCCACACCTACCATTGGACCGAGTACCTTCATGGCGCCGAGCTTACCCACAGTGCCTGTCTCTATTGTGGGCACAAGCCCCTCACATGTCTCCAAATTTGAGACAGTGGTGCCATTAGACAATGCAGCACAGACCCGATACTCCCCATCAGTGTATCCTTTCCTGGGGCAGGTATATAGCCAGAACGGCCAGAGTCCCCATCGGGGATATCCACTAGATCCACCAGGAGCCATTCAGAACTAGGTGTAGTGTACCTTGTGGACCAGCTGTTGACAGCCAGGGGGGTGCTACACCATCAAAGACCCCATTCCTGTTCAGACTTGGGAATGTATCTCCACGGACCCCATCTTGTTCTCTTCCTTTGACCGTCTTGCAGGTTTTGAAGCGTTAGACACTGCCACCTGTTTCAGCCCCCACATCTTCATTGCCACTACTGGATCTCACTGTGGCCCAGGAGCTGTCCCTTTGGCCTTAGGCTCACTCGGAGCCAAGTTTCCTCAGGTCCAGGATTGGGCTACGGGCTCCACTGTGCTGGGTATGGTTCCGAGCCTTCTTGTGGTACCGTCCACGGTGCCAGGACTCCTGACGGTACCGATTCCTCTTGAGGCTCCATCCTTGGGTTTGGGCTTGGCTGAGCGGAGTGTAACATGGCCTCCGAGGTTGTCCTTCTTGGTTCCGGGCTCCCATCCCTCTGTGGGCGGGCCTGCTTTTCAAATGATGGAGAGGGCCCTTGCCTCTGTAGGCAAGTCTTCAGCATCGGACCACCAGACGTGTCCTCTCTCTGAGTTGCAGCTGACACAAGCCACCACTTTGGGATATGGAGCACAAGAGCCTCAGGAGACCCTACCGCAGTGTGCCCCTTCTTCAGAGTCCTCTTCAGAAGTCCCTGCTGAAGAGGTACCATGAAAGAAGTCATGCAGGAGGAAGCACGTGGACTCCCCTGAGGAGTCTCTTACCGAGGATCCTTGAAATATTGAAACAGAGGGGTGACTGGAAGCCCACAAATCCTTCCTCAGAGGAATCCATATTCCTGCAGGTTTTTCATGCTGAACCATCTACCTATTGAGTGACCTTACCTGCAGATGAGCTAGTTCAGCTCGTGGTGCAGCACATCTGGAAGAATCCTGACTCTGTTGAGCCAATCCCATGGAAGCCAGATAAGACCCCCCACCCCCCGAGAGGAAAGCCCACACTGGTCTAAAGGTCTGCCAGTAGATGCGATGGTGGTGGCCGCGGCCACAAAGAAAGAGCTCACCGAAGAGAGCCAGACTGTTCATCCGCCTAACAGGGAGTCTGTGGCGGTAGACAGGTTAGGGAAGTGAGTTTTTGCTTCATTGACCTTTGCCATATGGTCTTTGAACTACCTGGCACATTTTACTAGGCTCCAGAGAGACTTAATTTCCAAACTGTCCAGAACTTTTTCAGGACAAGTGTCTGACGAGGTACGTGACAAAGTTGCCTTGCAGCTAGCAACCCTGGAATTGATATCTAACTCATCCATGAGGTTAATATCCCATGCAACCGAAGGGGTGGCAAGAGCTGCGGGTGCAGGCGTAGTTATGAGACGTCACACCTGGATGCACCTTTGTGATTTTTTTGCTTCGCAGCTAGCAACCCTGGAATTGATATCCAACTCATCCATGAGGTTAATATCCCATGCAACCGAAGGGGTGGCAAGAGCTGCGGGTGCAGGCGTAGTTATGAGACGTCACACCTGGATGCACCTTTGTGATTTTGCAGATCCCTTTAAGTCTTCCTTCCTTAATGCTCCAGTGGAAGAGTCTTCCCTGTTTTGTCCAAAAGTGAAGGATAATCTAGACAGGTGTGAGAAGGATGTCAAGACCATGTCTGCCGTAGGTGTACCCTTTTCCACCCCCCAGCGTTCTTACACCAGGAACCAGAGGAGTGAAAAGTTGTGGCACAAAAAGTCTCAGGGTCCTTTTTGTGACACGTGGAGAGTTCACCCCCAGAGGCAGAGGGGGCAACTCTTCTGGAAGACGCCCCTACAGAGGCAGAGGGGCTCCATGTAACCAAGGACCCCGAGATTCTTTCTCTGGACAACCCTACCAGCGCTCCTGAAGAGCGGCCAGATTGCTTTCCTGTGGAAGAGTCGGGGGACGTTTCTCTCTGCACTACACTGCCTGGCAATCAATAACCACCAACTCTTGGGTGCATGAGATAATAACCAGAGGTCACCGCATTCCACTCCATTCCTTCCCAAAGCCACTAAGACGAATTCCCGATGTTTCACCCAGCCGGAGGGAAGAAGCAGCTCTAGAGGTAAAAAAGCTGTGTCAAAAAAGAGTCATCCAAACACCACCAGACCAGATCGGATCCGGATTCTACTCAAGATTCTTTTTGGTGCCAGAAAAGACATGGGACTGGAGACCAATCTTGGATCTCAGCACTTTAAGTACGTTTACACCCAAACAAAATTCTGGATGGTCACGGTTCAGTCCATTCTTCCATTGTTGGAAAGAGGCGATTGGATGTGCTCAATGGACCTTCAAGATGCATATTATTACATCAAAATGGACAAATGCTCCATAAGGCTTCTTCACTTCCAGCTGGGAGTCAATCATTACCAATTCCGTGCTCTGCTATTCAGCCTCCCTGCAGCCCCCAGAGTGCTCACCAAATGCATGGCAGTAGTAACAGCTCACTTGAGACTGCAAGGATTCTGGGTATTTCCATATTTAGATGATTGGCTCCTTACCACCGCTACCAAGCATATACTGGTAACAGCCCTAAACTGCATTCTCTCATTGTTAAAGTTTCTGGGAAATTCTATAAATTGTGAGAAATGCAACTTGACTCCGACCCAAAGCTTAGAATTCTTAGGGGTGATGTTCAGTACTCAGTCCTGTCTAGTCTCTCTCCCAGATCACAGATTACAAAGACTAAGGCTCCAGCTCTGAGTGATACTCTGTCAAAACATGGTTTCAGCTCGAGAGGTCCTTCAACTCCTAGGCTCAATGGCAACATCAATAACAGTAGTACCTCTTGCAAGACTTCAAATGAGACTCCTCCAATGGCTCCTGTTATCTCAGTGGTATCTGAGTCATCATCCTTTGTACTTTCTGATTTGAATAACAAATCGATGCAAACAGGACCGAATTTGGTGGATGAGGCCAGAAACAGAACTTTGGAGTCGCTCTTTCTACCCTTGTCAGCCCAAGGCCACTGTGACCACAGACGCTTCCCTGAAGGGGGGGGGCATTTTCGGGGGATGACAGTCCAAGGCACATGGTCAACTATAGAGGCCAATCTGCATGTAAATGTCCTAGAACTGAGGGTAGTGCTTTTAGCATTGTAGGCATTTCAATCTGTGCTTCCTTTTGGAACAAATGCCATCCAGTCAGACAACATGGCAGTAGTCTGGTATATCAACAAGCAAGGAGGAATCAAGTCCTACCCATTGTGTCGAGAGGCCATGAGAATTTGGCAATGGGCAATAGCTTCCAACCACTTTCTGATTGCAATGCATATTCTCGGGGATTCCAACGTGATTGCAGACAAGCTGAGCAGATCTTCTGTCTCACGCGTGGTCCCTCAATCTGAGCATAGCGGTGAAGATCTTCAGCCATTGAGGCCAGCCTTGCTGCGACCTATTCGCCTCCCTGTCAAACCACAAATGCAGCAGCTATTTTGCCCTAATTCCCCCGCAGGGGGAGTCCACGAGGGATGCTCTAATCCATGATTGGCCCATGGGACTTCTGTACGCTTACCCTCCCCTTCCCCTGATCCCCCAATTCTTGAAGAAAGCCCTTCAGTTGAAAAGCAAAGTGATCCTCATTGCACCTTATTGGCCTTGACAAGTGTGCTTCCCATTTCTCTGGCCTCACTTACTATGCTGCCCATGGATTCTGGATCCATTCCAACCCCAGATATGATTTCTCACCCCTAAGGGTTGAGCCCCCGCAACATAACCAGCTTCAAGCTGACAAGCTTGGTTTCTCCACTTCCAATGATCGCCAGGCAGAGCAACCTTTCCTCTCCAGTGCGTAACATTATTCTGGCCTCTCACAAGGCATCCACCAGGAAAATATATCTTAGCAAATGGAGAAGGTTTTTAATTTGGTCTAAGCAGAGAAAACTAAACCTGTATTCAGCTCCAGTCACAGCAGTGCTAGATTACTTATCAAAAGTTTTCAAAGAGGGAGCTGTAACATCCACTATTTGAGTTCACCTAGCTGCCATTTCAAATTTCCATAATGGTTTCAAAGATTCCTCTTTAATCTCATATCATCTATGTAAAATCTTTCTAAAAGGAGTCTCTCACATTAGACCTCCAATCAAACAACCAATAGAACCATGGAGTCTCACACTAGTCCTCCAGTCTTTGACACAACCTCCCTTTGAACCTGCAGCCACCTTTGACATCAAGTTCTTATCCTAGAAATCTCTTTTTCTGGTGGCCATCACGTCAGCTAGATGCAATTCTGAGCTTCATGCATTATGCATAAAGCGCCCTTATTTGATTTTCCACAAGGACAGAGTATCACTCCAGACGAACCCTTCCTTTCTTCCCAAAGTTATTTCTGATTTCACTATTAACCAGACTATCGACATGCCAGTTTTCTTCCTTAATTTTTTGAATAAAGGAGAGTACTGTCTGCATTCATTAGACATGCACAGACAGTTGAGATTTTATCTTGATAGGACAAAAACAATGCGCAAATCCGACCAGTTATTTGTATCATTCTCTGGTCCTAAAACGGGAAAGTCAGTTTCTAAGGTAACTTTATCTAAATGGCTAAGAGACTGTATACTCTTCATCTACAGACAGTCAAAAAGCCCTATACCAGAGAAAATGAAAGCACACTCCACCAGATCAATGGCAACTTCTGTGGCTTTCCACTCAAAGGCTTCTAGGGATGATATCTTTGCAGCAGCAACGAGGGCTACTCCTAATACCTTTATCACTCATTACAAATTGAATTTGGTCTCCAGGGAAGAGGTTCCTTTGGTTCAATGGTGCTCAGGAATATTCTTCCATAAGGGCTGCCCGAGGGACACAGGGTAGCTGGGGACTCTGTCCCATCAGTGATGAATGAGTGAAGATTAACAACATCAGATAAAGAAGTTATGTGTTACCATAACATTCCATCTGTGTTGTACATCTTCATTTATTCATTACGTCCCACCCTCCTTCCCCCTCTTAGTGGCTCTTGGGGGATTCTTTGGGTCCAAATCCCACTTTAGGGTACTTGCTCAAAAAAGCCTCTGCTTTACTAATAACAGGCAAACTCGATCTGATGTAACAGTGAAGGGCATTGTGAGTAAAAGCTTAGCTCAAGGGTTTTTGACTGGCATGAGCTTGGTATAAGACCAACTCGGTTCTGAGGCTGGAACCGACTACCCATCAGTGATGAATAAATGAAGATGAACAACATAGATGGAACGTTATGGTAAGACATAACTTTTTTTTATGCACACACAAACACACATACATGTATACATACATATACATAGATATATATAGGTAAAAACTTCACTCTCCAAAGCCAAGAACACAGCATCCATGGGACCTGACAACATCCGAGGCTGCCTTCTACATGAACTACAGAATGAACTGGCATCCCACCTAAGTACCATGTTCAATCATAGCCTCACCTCAGGCTTTGTGCCTATTAAATGGCGCATCGCGGCAGTTATCCCACTCCACAAAGGGGGAGGCCACAACAGACCCCTGGAACTACCGCCTCATTAGCCTAACGAGCCTTGTCTGCAAGGCCATGGAATGTATCATCATGGAACTCATAAACAAAGACATTGGAAATCTCCAAACCCTGGACCCCACACAGTTTGGGTTTGTAAAAGGCAGATCATGTCTCCTAAACCTGATAGACTTCTTTGAAGTAGACTCCAAAGCCATAGATGAGGGTAAGGTGGTTCCACAGCCTATCTAGATCTCGCCAAGGTGTTCAACACCATCCCCCACTCTGGAATTATAGATAAACTCACTAAACTAGGTATAAATCCCTATGTCACAAGATGGGTTGCCAACTGGCTTACTGAAAGAACCCACACTGTGAAAGTAGCAGACTCCAAATCAGACTTCAGACCAGTGACAAGTGGAGTACCACAGGGTTCAGTCCTGGGTCCTCTCCTGTTTGGTATCTACTTCTGTGAAGTACAGGCTAACACAGAAGGTCTTTGGCTAACTAAATTCGCAGATGACTGCAAACTAGGAGCCATAATTGAAACTCCTAACGATGTGGACATCCTACAAAAGGGCCTCACTGAGACAGATGCCTGGTGTCAAAGACATGGTCTCAAGCTCAATGCCAAAAAGTGCATTGTCATCCCTTTTGGTAAAAATTCTGTACCCATGAACTACCACATAGACGGTAGTCTACTTAACACCGAAAGTGTGATGAGACCTTGGGACACAGGTGGACAGTAGTCTCTCCTTTGATAATCACATCGCCAAAGTGGTCAGGAAATCCTTCTACGTGGCACACCTCATCAAAAAAGGTTTCTCATCCAGAAAAAAAGAGGTCATTGTTCCCCTCTACTCATCACTCATTAGACCCATTATAGAGTACAACGCCCCTTTTGGTATGTACCTCACAAGACATCTACAACAACTGGAAAGGCCACAAAAATACCTCACAAAGAGGATTACTGGCCTCAAACAGATGCCTTACGCAGACAGTCTCAAAAAACTCCAGCTTTACTCCGTCGCATATCGCCTACTCAGAGGCGATCTCTGCATAACATACAAAGCTATGTCAAACCCAGAGCTGTTGGACATGCTCCACTTAAAGAAATCCCAATCCCGCCGAGCTACACGCTCTAGGGACCTAAACCTTGTCACCACAATAAACAGAACATGCTGGAGGGATAGATTCCTGTCCCAGAGATTTCCCGTACTCTGGAACAGACTACCTATCTATGTCAAACAGAGCTCCTCATTAGCACTCTTCAAGAAAAATCTTGATGATTGGATGGGTAGTAGGAAATTCACCCCTGGGATCACTTCTGTGGTTGTGCTTGACAGGGGCACAGGAAAATAATTTTCTTGGGTGGCGAAAGCTAGGGTACATTTTTGGCTAGGCTTGTATAGGCCCTAGGGCCAATAGCCTAGTACCTACCTATGAACCTATATATATATATATATATATATATATATATATATATATATATATATATGGGTCTACTTCATTTGATCGAAAGACCATTTGACCTAAACCCATTGGATCGAAATTTCATTTGATCGAAAACCAGTATTCGATGCATAAAACTGGGATTTGTCCCCCTCCCCAATGTCGTGCAACCCTGGAGTTGGTATATATAGTTAAGGGGGTGCAGCTTCCTTTAAAAGAAGAAAATAAAACATCACCCCCCCCCCCCACTATATATACCAAATCCAGGGTCGCACGACATTGGGGAGGGGGACAAATCCCTTTTATTTGCCTTGAATACTGGTTTTCGATCAAATGAAATTTCGATCATGTGCTTAGGTCAAATGGTCTTTCAATCAAATGAAGTAGACCCATACATATATATATATATATATATACTTATAAGACAAATATAACAAACATTACTCATAGATGCATATGTGTGTGTTTATGTAAGTGTGTACATGGATGCGAGTCTGTATTTGTATGCATTTGTAATAGCTATGTCACTTAGAAATTAGTTGGTATGCCTATGCTAATTCTAATTTTTTTCCTGATAAAATTATATTTCTGTTCGGCAGTTGCTGGAGATCGGTCCCTAACTTGTGCAGACTGTGAGAAAAGAAGTACATGAATTATGTAACCTTGTTGTATCTCATGTTGATGGAAACATAATAAAATGTAAATCTTCCGCACAGTTACTTTTCATTGATAAGTGTGTTTCTTTTTATTTTTTTAAGCATATTAATCTTTAAAACTGGGAAATGCTTTGTGGTATAAAGTGCTCCTTTGAATAAATGTAAATATTGTGGCTGACTGGAACTGAGAAGTTAAAAGAAAAGTATTCATTTTGCAGATAATAAAATACAGTTGGAGGGCTAGAGTTTAATATCAAGGGGGAGTCATGGAACATGATATGAAGATGTGGGTGCTGCTGGAGAATACAAAATATTGATCAGAGAGATTGTAGGCAAGCATTTTGAAAAACAGCTTTATTT
Organism: Protopterus annectens; assembly: GCF_019279795.1. Classification (NCBI taxonomy): domain Eukaryota; kingdom Metazoa; phylum Chordata; order Ceratodontiformes; family Protopteridae; genus Protopterus; species Protopterus annectens. The sequence goes on from NC_056751.1 coordinate 354,425,310, forward strand.
TTTACTTTTATTATTATTGTGCTCTAAAATATACCCTAGCTGACATGCTGTGTCAGTTCTTGCAACATGAATCATATACATACAGAAGTTTATATTTCTGTGCACTCTCACAAGGTTGTTTTCCTATTTGTTTGATTATTATATAAAATAATGTGTCCATAGTAGTTTTATTTTCTTTTCTAATGCCGCCTTCCCTGCAGTAAAACTTTGTGACTGCAGAAGATTTTTTTTTTTTAATAGAAAATGTTTCCCATTGCAACAAATGCTAGATAATAGGAAGTAGAAAGTATTTTGGTACAGGAATGGATATAGATGAAAGTCTTGCTTGAGGGAGATGTACTTCAGCCATAATTTCCTTTCTGTTTAAGATCACGTTAACCAGGACTTTGATGGTGAGAATGCCAGACTTCATATGATAAAGTTTCAACACTACCTGAGCGGTCTGTGAGAGTATTTGTGGGAACACTTGGACCCCCCCTAATACTTATGGATATTCAGCCATTTGGTGAATCTATATTTCTTACTTTCCAACCCACATTCTGATGACAGATACACAAAATGTTTGTGTTACCACACTTAGGGTTTTGAAATGTGCAGGGGATGTTGTCCCTGTTTCAAATTAGGTTGCATATCAACCCTAAAAGAGATGCTTGCACTGGCTGTACCTATCAAGGCATTTAGAATTTTCTATATACAAGCAGTCTTCACATGCTTAATGTCAGTATCTTTTTATGTAGTACATTAAAAAGCACAGTGAAACAAAATCATACTTCCTTTCCAAGTTTAGTCACACAGCTGTGGAGTCAGATGTTGCCTCTAAACTTTTGACTGAGTCTTCAGCTTCTAGAAGAGAACGGGGCTTAAGCGGACTGACCAAGTCATGTGGGGCTAATGGATCACAAGCTTGAAGTCATCCTGCAGAAGCTTTTTTTCTTATGGAGACACAGGGATGTTGAAAAGGGATCTTTTTCTATTCCATATTAGTGATTAACTTAAAAAGTTTTTGACCAGAATTCACATGTCAAAGCAGTAAGGTAAAAAAATGCATATGCATTCCTATCATTTCTGTTAATTCTAAAAGTTCATTTGAGGGTAAAAAAAGAAGAAATTTGTTTGACTCTTATTGCCAGTCACCAATAGCCAAAGTGACTGTATTTTTGATGCCTGCGGAGAGTGTGCATCCAGTCTTTATTCTTCCTCTTAAGAAGGATAAATGACTCATTTGCATACAGTGTGACTTTGAGCAAGTCATGTAACCAGATATTGTTCCCAATTTCTGCCAGAAAAGGACTTTGTGTCCAGTGGGCCTACATGGCTAGCAAATGGTCTTTAGTGTTATTATTACATACACCCATAATCCATTCTAACAATGATTCCAAACCTTAACATAATGTAAGAAAAAAAAAACAGGAGTTAAACAGAAAAAAAAGCAGTGACTGATGCACCACCATTACACCTTATGTGTGTGTGTGTGTATATATATGTGTAAATATATATATATGTGAGTGTGTGTGTGTGTGTGTGTGTGTGTGTGTGTGTGTATATATATATATATATATATATATATATATATATATATATATATATGGGTCTACTTTGTATAACCGAACTTCGATTCACCGACACACAATTTACCGACCCCAAACAACCGAAAACACACAACACCGACAAACACCAACAACTCAACAAACCGAACACCATTACACCGACACAAAAAACGTAAACTACACATTGCACACAATAACATATCCACTAACCCTAACCCTAACGTCCGACACTACCGCACACTTACCCAACCCGCACCCTAACCCTAACTCACTTAACCCACCCCTAAACCTCAACACCGTCACTATCGCACACTTACCCTACCTGCACCCTAACCCACTTAACCCACCCTAAAACATTAAGCCCGTCACTATCGCACACTCACTCCACCTGCATACTAACCCTAACACACTCAACCCTTCCCTACACTACACTACGTCACTATCACACACTTACCTTACCGGAACCCTAAGTCCGACACTACCGCACACTCACCTTTCCCACACCCTAACCTAAAATCCCTCACTATCGTACACTTACCTGTCCGCTCCCCAATCCTAAATCTGTCACTATCGCACACTTACCGGATCGCGCTCACACGTTGCCGTTGTCGGTCTTTCGGCTGTCGGAATATCGCCTTTTCGATCATCTACCTGTTCGGTCGTTTTGTCTCGATCTTCTGGGTGGCGGTGAAGTGGCGGTTCGGTTTTTCGAAGTAGACCCATATATATATATATATATATATATATATATATATATATATATATATATATATGGGTCTACTTCAGAAGAATGAAATTGTACTTACCTGAATTACTAAATCTCGAGACGACTTCGCTGAAGCTGTAAATAAATGAAGACTTGGAAGACCAGAAACTTACAGTGGGAAAGGAACCACTTGGCCACCGTGCTGAACTTTGCCTCCTTCTCCACTGTAGTGCAATCTTGGAGTTGGTGTATATAGTTGGGGGGTGGGGGGCACAGCCCCCCACACATGAAGGTGTGTGGAGGGGTAAAGCCCCCCACATGGGTGGGTTTAAATTGCTTCAGTTTGATGTTTTTATGATGCTAGACACGCAGTTACTTGCCCATAGTTTCTAGACGGTAATCTGAATGTTCATTTATGGTTTCAGCGAAGTCGTCTCAAGATTTAGTAGTTCGGTTAAGTGCAATTTTGTTCTTCTGAAGTAGAACCGTGTGTGTGTGTGTGTGTGTGTGTGTGTGTGTGTGTGTGTGTGTGTGTGTGTGTGTGTATATATATATATATATATATATATATCTCAAAATATTAATTTCAGCCATAATTTGTATGTAATTTCACATTTAAAGGTGCTTTCCTCAGAAACCTTGATCAAATACTGATGGTTCATCCATGAGAAAAACATTTAACTTTTTAACAAGCAAACTTGAAACACAATGCAATTATTAGTCTGTTGGTATCTTCTGAAGACAATAGTGCCATGCTATCCCTATTAGGCTTCTTTTCCCATTTAGGGCAGAGACATCTTATATCATTTATGACTCTTGTCTTCTTCTCTTTGCCCAAAAATCTTCAATAAGATTTATTTTTTATATTTTAACATTAAATTTCATTGAGTCTTTTTCTGTACACCATACAACCAATGAAAAACAAATGTAAATGAGAAAAAAACACCGTAGCACTGGCTGTAACACAGCAGAATATCCAATTTATTGTAAGTAAGCGCTTTCAATGGTTTACCTCTTCATCAGACTTAGATAAAAATGACTTAAAACAACCACATTAAATAGTATTCCAGTTAACATTAAATGTGAGAGTGTTCAATCTCGCCGTTTGTTCTTACACATGGGTTCGGAGCCGATCCTTGGCTCCGTGTCGGCCGCCTGCAAGCTCTGCATCGAGAAGAAGCTTGAGATCACCTAATACCCACAACCCCCCTCTGCCTTTACCTCAGATCTAGTTTGCCGCTGCAGCGTTCGCATCACTGGGTCGAGCTCGAGCACCTAAGATAAGATTAAGAATTTATTCTTGTATTTTTCTTGGTACTTTTATTATATAAAGTTGTTTAGTGATATATTGTGTGTGTGTGGTAAGGTTGAGGGATACTCGGTTCCGTTAAGTTTGTTAAAACTTATTTAGAGTTCTCTTCGGGGCCTACCACCCCTTACTTGGATTTGACAACCGGATTGACTACGTTACTGGATTTGACAATTTCACCGGACTTGACTACTTTACTGGATTTGACTTTTCCCTTTTTCATTAGTGACATGTCTGAAAAGGCTAAATCGGGGTTTAAGCATTGCCAATGTGGGCAAAAGATGTCAGTAACTGACAATCATAGTTCCTGCGTCTACTGTCTTGGCCCTCTCCATCTGTAAGAAGACTGCTCTATTTGTCATTCTTTCAGTGGGAGGGTCATGACAGATAGGCGCAGGAAACTAATGGATAGAGGTTTGTTAAAACCTTCCTTTCAAGAGGCTCTGGATGCTTCTGACCAGGCATCCAAATCCTCGAAGGAATCGAAGACGTCGGAGCCCAAGTCATCGGCTCCGAGCTCTTCAGCTAAAGTTAGATCACCGGTTCCACAGACTTCGGGGCCGAGTGTTCAACTGTTGTCAGTTTCCGAGCCTCGAGTCTTGGAACCGGTGATGGAGCTCCCTCCCCCGACACTGTTGAGGTCGGCTCCGTCTTCGATTCCTTCGACCCGTTCTTCCAAGCCCCTCTCCGACACCGATGTGGACCGGGTGGTGCAGAAGTTATTGGAGCATACTGCCCTATCCAAACTTATCTCGGTTTCCACCCAATTGGTGTCGAAACTTGAAGGCCTTCCATTATCTCCATCCCTTCCTCCTCCGAGACCTGTCCAGTCCTTGGAGCCGGAAGAGGTTGATCTACTGATTGTGGAGCCCTCGGTGCCAGAACCGTCCTTTTCTCGGTCGGCTCCGTTCACCTCGACTCCGTCGGATCCGGTACCGGAGTCTCGGAGCCGAAGATCCATCCTTGGTTCCGGGGCCGAGAGTCGAACCGATGTTTCGGTTCCGACTCTTCCTCTCGGGGCCTCGGCTCAGATCAATTCGGCTCCATCCTCGGGATCGATGCCTTCGGTGCCTGTTTCGGGGATTCTTCCCATTTCTTCGGAACCGGGAGATACCTCGACTCGGGACCCGGGGGCCTTCGATCTCATGAGGAAGGTGTTGTCTACCCAGACAACCACATCAGTAGAAGCAGCCTCTCCTCCCCATAAAGGACCGTTATCTTCCTCTGCACCAACGGCCACATCCAAGCGTCGAGCACCGGTGTCTCAGCCACCCCTGGAGGGTGCCCCCTCTTCCTCGGAGGCTTCTTCGGATGCCCCCCCCCGAAGAAGTCCCTAGGAAAAGATTGTGTAAGAGGAGACACTTAGATTCTCCACAAGAATCTTTGACATCCGATACTGACTTAGATGAGTCAGAAGGGTCCCCAAAGTCACCTTCAGAAGATGTCTCCTTTTCTGACATCTTGGAGATCCTAAAGCAGAGAGGTGATTGGCAGTCCCTTCCCCTTCTGAGGATGAGTCAGTCTTGCTGAAGGCATTGGTGCTCGCCCTTCCTCCTCCTGGGTCACTCCGCCTTCGATGAGTTAATGGAGCTGATTGCTCGAAGGGCGTGGGAGACACCTGACACGGTGGAACCAGTCCCTAGGAAGCCTAATAAGTACATCACTGCACCCCAGGACAAGGCTTACCTCACAAAGGGAGTTCCAGTGGACGCCATGGTGGTGGCAGCGGCCACGAAAAAGGAGATGTCGGAATCTTCCTCCTCTGTCCATCCGCCTAACAAAGATTCCAGGACTATGGACAGATACGGGAAGCGCATTTTTAGTTCAGCGGCTTTTTCTATGCGATCCCTGAACTATTTGACCCATTTTACACGTTTACAGAGGGATCTAATCAAAGAGCTGGGACATACCCTCCAGGGTACTACAGATGCTGCTGTTTCAGAGAAAGTTACAGCACATCTTAATACCCTTACATCCATTGTGAACTCATCCATGAGGCTAATATCATACGCAGCCGAGGGATCGAGTAGGGCAGCAGCTTCAGCGATTGCTCTCCGCAGACAATCCTGGATGCGCTTATGTTCATTTGCGGAAGCCTTCAAGTCTTCCTTTACTAACGCCCCATTTGATGGTGCCACTCTCTTTGGCCCCAAAGTAAAGGAGACCCTTACCCGGTGTGAACAAGAGGGAAAGACTCTGTCTGCTGTCAGAGTCCGTTTTTCCACCCCATCCAGACCGTACCCCAAAGGGCAACGCGGTGGAAAAATGTGGTTTGAAAACCCCAAGGATCTTTCCCAGGCACACAGGGTGATGCCCCTCTAGAGGCAGAGGAGGGGCAGAGGTGGAAGACGCCGCCCTGGCGGCAGAGGGGTCCGCAAAACCAAGGTGACAGGGATACACCCCCTGGAAAACCCTTCCAGCACTCCTGAGAGGAGGCCCGACTGTCCTGCTCTGGAGGCAGTCAGGGGTCGCTTAGCTTTATACCCTCAGGCCTGGCAGAATCTTACTACAGACAACTGGGTAAAAAGCGTGGTTACCAGAGGTTACAAAATACCCTTTCTATCCACTCCCATTCCAAAGAAAAGACTCCCAGATGTGCCGCCCCATCTGCGAGACCCAGCAGCTATAGAAATTTCAAAGCTGCTAGAAAAAAGAGTCATCCAACCAGTCCCAGCGGAACAAATAGGATTCGGAACTTACTCAAGGTTCTTTTTAGTTCCAAAGAAGACAGGGGATTGGAGGCCGATTCTGGACCTAAGCAACCTCAACACCTTTGTCAAGAAAGAAAAGTTCCGAATGGTCACGCTTCAATCGATCCTTCCATTCTTACAGAAGGACGACTGGATGTGCTCAATAGATCTGAAGGACGCATACTACCACATCAAAATGGCCAGGGCGTCCATGGATCACTTGCGCTTCCGGCTGGGAGCCAGTCACTATCAGTTTCGAGCCCTGCCCTTTGGTCTAACCTCAGCCCCCAGGGTTTTCACCAAATGCATGGCAGTGGTAGCATCTCATCTGAGACGCCTAGGATTCCAGGTGTTTCCGTATCTGGATGACTGGCTCCTTTCTGCCACCACCCGGCGTCAACTGATACAGGCCAGGGATTACACTCTACAACTTTGTGTTCACCTCGGAATTTCCGTAAATTTCGAAAAGTCCTTACTACAGCCATCACAGCATATCTTATTCATAGGAGCGGAATTAGATACGCATCATTTAACACTAAGACTCCCTCCAGAAAGGATAGTCTCACTACAAAGCCACATTTCTCTCCTCCTGTCATCCAAAAAATCCCCAGCAAAGCTGGTTCTGAAGGTCTTGGGTCTCATGGCAGCTTCTCTCATTGCGATACCATTGGGAAGACTGCACATGAGAGTTCTACAATGGCTACTGTTTGCACAATGGTCGTTCCAACAGCTACCTCTGACACACGAAATTCTGATTACAAAAACATGCAAATCACACCTAACCTGGTGGCTTCAGACTTGCAACCTTTCCAGCGGAAGACCATTTGTGCTACCCACGATAGCGACAATAACCACGGACGCTTCCCTGATAGGGTGGGGGGGCATTTTTCAGGGACAGACAGTCCAAGGCGAATGGACCAATTTGGAGTACAATCTGCACATCAGTGTTCTAGAGTTGAGGGCAGTGTTTCTAGCGTTGCAACACTTTGCTCCCCTTCTTCCTCTAGGGACTATTGCAGTTCAGACAGACAACATGTCTGTAGTCTGGTACATAAACAAGCAAGGAGGAACCAGGTCTTATCAGCTATGCAGAGAGGCCATGAGAATTTGGCAATGGGCGGAGTCCACGGGTCGCTTTCTGATCGCAACGCACATCCCGGGGTCATCCAACGTCATAGCCGACAGGCTGAGCAGAGCAATTCTGTTGCCTCACGAGTGGTCCCTCAAACAGTCAATTGCGAAGACGATTTTTCGCAAGTGGGGCCAGCCTTCCTGCGATCTTTTTGCATCTCCAATGAACGCCAAATGCAGGAGCTACTTTGCCCTATTACCCCCTCCAGGGGAAGTCCCCAGGGACGCGCTGGTGCACGATTGGCCCCCGGGTCTCCTGTACGCTTTTCCTCCCTTTCCCCTGATTGCAAAGTTTCTGCAGAAAGCCAACAACCTTCAAAGGACGATAATCCTCATTGCCCCATTCTGGCCTCGTCAAATTTGGTTCCCCTTTCTATTGCAATACCGCATTCGGGGACCTTGGATTTGGACCCAGAGCCAGATCTACTGACTCACTCGTCAGGAGTTCCTCACCCATCTCTCGAATCACTCCATCTAGCAGCTTGGCTGCTCCGCTTCCCTTTCTAGCCAGGTCTGACTCTCTTACACCGGCAGTTCAAAATATATTAGTGGCTTCTCATAAAGCTTCCACTACAAAGACCTACACCAGTAAATGGAAGCGTTTCGTCTTCTGGGCGAATTCACATCATTTGGACCCTGTAATAGCTCCGTTAAACAAGATCTTGGAGTTTTTGACAGAATTGTTCCATGAAGGAGCTTCTCCTGCCACTTTAAGAGTGCAATTGGCTGCCATTTCCAACTTTCATGTGGAAGAATGTGGGGCACCTGTTATGGCTCACAGACTTTGTAAGGCCTTTTTAAAAGGATCTTTTCATATTAGACCACCAGTTAGAACTCCTACATCACCTTGGAATCTGAACCTCTTTACTTTCTAAATTGATGTTGCCCCCTTTTGAGCCAGCCTCCGTTTGCCCATTGAAGTTTTTATCATGGAAGACTCTCTTCTTGGTAGCCATTACATCCGCTAGGCGAGTGTCTGAGCTTCAGGCTCTTTCTATTAAACACCCTTATTTGATTTTCCACTCTGACAGAGTATCTCTTCGCACTAATCCATCCTTTCTCCCCAAAGTTTGCTCTACCAATAACATTAATCAGTCCATTGAATTACCCACCTTTTTCAAAAATCACACTAATAAGTTAGAGTATATGTTGCACAAATTGGATGTCCATAGACAACTCAGGTTTTATTTGGATAGAACAAAGGATCACAGGAAATCTGATCAACTATTTGTAGCTTTTGCTGACAGCAGGAAAGGTGTTGCGGTTACTAAACGAACTCTTTCCAAATGGCTAACTGATTGTATCATATACGTTTATGAGTCTTCTAATCAAACCTTATCTGTCAAACCTAAAGGACATTCTACAAGATCAGTGTCTACATCCTTGGCTCACGCAGCTCGCCTACCATTAGACACGATTTGCGCAGCTGCTACTTGGGCTAAACCGCATACATTCATCTCTCATTACAAAGTGGACAGGGTTTCTAGGGATAGGGCAACCTTTGGTTCCACTGTGCTGAAGAACGTTCTCCCGTGAATTCCTCAGGAACATGGAGCTAGGGACGCTACCCATGTGTAAGAACAAATGGCGAGATTGAACACTCTCACATATAGAAGTTATGTCCTTACCATAACGTTCCATGTGGAGTGTTCATCTCGCCTTTGTTCTTACATTCCCACCCTCCCACCCTCAGGAAGAACGTTCAGTTTGGTGCCTGGTCTGGAGTATTCTCCTTCTGCATTTGCAGTGGTTGTATTTGTATGATGCACATGTGTGTGTATATATATATATATATATATATATATATATATATATATATATATATGTTTATAGATGATTTCTTGATTGTGTAAATTTTTGTATGAGTGTGCTCTCTCTGGCTGCTGGTTTGCTTGCAAACTAGATCTGAGGTAAAGGCAGAGGGGGATTGTGGGTATTAGGTGATCTCGAGCTTCTTCTCGATGCAGAGCTTGCAGGCGGCCGACACGGAGCCGAGGATCGGCTCCGAACCCATGTGTAAGAACAAAGGCGAGATGAACACTCCACATGGAACGTTATGGTAAGGACATAACTTCTATTTACTTCAGTTAAAAACAATTAAATTATTTAAAGCCACACTTAACATTTTTAAAAAACATCACAGCATACATAAACTAAAAACTAGTGTCTCAACTGTCTCGCTTTCAGGAAAAGTTTAATGGAGACCATATTATTCAAACCAGGCACTTTATCAGCGCGCAGTAACATAATCCATTTTTGTTCAGCCGCCTCAGTAATATTCCTCTTATCTCCTCCCCTTTTTCTGCCTGCAAGTATTTCCAAGACCAGAAACTTAAACATAAGCTCACTACCTTCATTCTTGATGTGCATAACCAAGGCATTACTTTTCTTTTTATTTCTTATATTCCTCATATGTTCAAGTATGCTGTCTTTAAACTGTCAATTAGTCATGCCAATATAATATGAAAAACATTTGACACATTAACTCAAATATATTACATTGACTGTTTTAAAGTCAGCATAGTGAGAAGGCTCTATTCTGAAGCCTGGCTTAGGGTGTACAAAGTTAGTACTTGTGTGTATATATGCACAGGCAGTACAACTCTTGCATGTATATGTACCTACTCTATCTGATCTAAGAGTAGTCCTATTTAAACTAGATTTATAACAAAAATGGTTCTTTAGGGTCTTATTATTTCGAAAGCTAAACTTAGGTTTGTCTCCTACTATCTCCTTCAACCCATCCAAAGTAGAGAGTATATTCCAGTTCTTATTGATGACATCGCAGATCATATTTATATTACTAGCATATGTCAAAGTTATTCTTAAATCATTACTACTCTCATTAGCGATCTGTTGTAACATCTCACTACTCTCAACAACACTGCCTACATGTGGGTCACATACTGTTGCATTGTTAGTAAAAACAAGTAGAAAAACAAATGTACTAGGAATACCTACCTACCTACCTACACACACACACGCACACACACACACACAAACACACACACACATCTGCATCATGCATAATATCTACAACATCATAACTAGCTGGTTCAGTTTTAAATTTCTTCTTCCTAGTTGTGGCTTTTTTAGTTACTGATATTAGGTTTACTAATGCCTTTTTTTGGTTGTTTTTTAAGGTCCATTAGACTGTCTTAACTTGAACACGTAAGTATCTTAGTAAATGTTCCTGTCTTGTCTAGCACTTCTCCTTAATAATAATTGTAACTCCATTTTGTATGTATTCAGTCTCTGGCAAGACCAGAAAGTATGTTCTCATGTCACACATGCACGTGAAGCCCACTCCTAGCATGTGGGGTCTGTTTAATGCAACATCCTGTGTAACCTAGCCAGGATGTATAAAACTTTGTGCAAGCTGTTCTAGGTGAACATTTTGTATTTTCTAGATTTTGTAGCATATCATATCTTGGCAGTTGTCGCATATCCCTAACTTTCAGTCATCTAATTTCTCCTCTTTATCTTTAACCCGTCTGTGTCTTAGTTTGTCTACTACTTTGCTTCTTAAATCTTTAAGTGCACTAAATACCCTGCTTACTAAGCTTTTTGTTGTTAGTAGGTACGCTTTCCTCCTCTAGCAATGAAACTATTGTAGATGGTGGTTTCCCCAAGAGCTCATTAAAACCCATTGCTTGTGCAATATTTGTATTTCAAATGCCAACCTCATGGTGTTATTTATGCCAGTTTTTTTTTTTTTGAGGCTGAGTGTCCTATGCATCTCCACATCTCATCTACTCCAAGTATATCAAGCTATTTTCTCTTTTTCCACATCCTTAGACATATTTTACTTTGGGCCCCTATTTTAAGTAGTACAGTGGGTAAAAACAAACTTGACCATGGTTTCATTGCCTTAATTTACAGTACTTTGTTTTGTATGATTGTTACTCTCATGCCTGCTGACTGTCAAGCCTCCCCTAGATAATCATTATGCTGTTCAGGAAGGAGGATCCTCCAGGGAGCCATAAGTGTACTTTGTGCTTTCCACTTTTTTATGGTCTAGCCGTACATCTGGTGGTGACATAAACACTTACAGCATCAGAAGGATAACCTAAGGCCCTCTGTCTATGCAAGCATATTTCCTCACATACTCCAACAAGGGCCACCCTCAGTGGCTTAGGCAGACATTCCCATGTCTTCCCAGAACAGCTCCCCCTGTTATAACGGGCCTCTGCTGTCCAGTGGAGCAGCAGCATAAGCCAAGCAGAAACTATCACCCCTTCCCTACAGGATGTGCATGGAATGTCCATTCTCTCTATCTGCTGCCATGTGCCTAGGCAGTGAGTTGAACTCAGGATGCCTGGGCTGTTGTCAGGCCGTTATCCCTCTATTCCTCCTGTGAAAGCAAAGCACTTTTTTAAATATCCTAAATGCATATTTCAAAACAATGTGATTTATACTCTCCTGTCATGGTATGACCAAACAAAAATTCTAAAGTCATCCTTGTTTGTACACGTAAAAACAGTCAGATTTGTTTTGTAATCATAGGCCTCATCTGAATTAAATACACAATTTTGGTATGTGTATGGGTCCTGGATTTCTAATCCACCCAGTTGCATTATATTTTAAATCAACTTCAGAATGCGGCCCAGTGTGTCTGCTGGAAACAACTAAATTGTGTAAAACATTAAGGTCAGTGCAGAAGTGTAATGCTTGTACTC
>NC_056751.1:354819871-354829871 GCF_019279795.1 Protopterus annectens
ACTTTGTTAAAGGTATTTTGTGTTAAGGAGGTCAGTTCAGTAGAAGAAGGTGCGGAGCAGATAAGGGTAGAATCATCTGCATATTGTATGCAGGTAGCTTGTGGTATAGCAGTCTGAAGATCGTTTATAAAGAGGGTGAACAGAAGTGGACCTAGAATGGAGCCCTGGGGAACTCCGATGGAAATGGGCAAGAGAGAAGAGATGTGATTTTCCCAAATTACTGCTTGTTGTCTGTTGTTAAGGTAAGATTTAAACCAATTTGTGGCTAGTTTATCACAAGGAAGAGATTCGAGAATATTGATTAAGAGAGAGTGGTTAACCATGTCGAAAGCTTTTGAGAGATCAATGAAAAGAGCGGAGGAGAGAGAATGGTTGTCTCGATTTTTGTTGATAGTATCTATAAGGGAGAGAAGGGCAGTGGTGGTACTATGATGGGGTCTAAAACCATGCTGGCAGTTTGCTATTATGTTGTGGAGGGAGAGGTGGTGTACCAGTTGCTGGTGAATACATTTTTCCATTATTTTTGCAAGGGGTGAAAGAAGGGCAATTGGTCTAAAGTTGGAAAGGTCAAGGAGTTTCCACCTTTATGAAGTGGTATAATATAGGAGACTTTCCATATATCAGGGATGGTTCCTTCTTGGATAGTTCTGTTGATGAGTAAGGAAATAGGATAAGCAATTTCTTTAGCAGCTTTCTGAAGGAAAAGAGAAGGGAGCTTGTCAGCAGAAGGGGTGCAGGGTTTAAGTTTGTGAATGAGTTTGAAGATGAAAGAGGTAGATATAGGTTTTAGAGCGAAATTGAGGGAAGAGGTAGTTCTGTTAGGTGGTATATGAGAGTTGTTAGTGTTCATTTGTTTGGCTAGGGTTTGAATAGTTTCAGAGAAAAAGAGTTGAAAGCATTGGCAGTCTGGAGAGGGGTTTCTGGGTCAGCATTTAGAGGGGAAGGAGTTTTCGCAGTTCCTGGGGAAAGAAGTCTGTTTACTGATGACCAGAACTGTTTAGGGTTGTTAATATGTGTTTCCTGGAGGTTACAGTAGAAGTTTTTCTTGTCAGAGATTATTGATTTTTTGCTAAATTACGAAGCTGGCGGAATTTAACTAAGTCAGGGTTTAGTTTATTACATCTCCAAGATTTCCATGCTTTGTTTCTAGCAAGCATGAGTTTTTGTGTTGGTGGTCAGCCATGGGGCCGATTTGGTCTTTACTCTAATAGAGCGTTCTGGTGCATGAGAATCAAGTATAGATAGGAATGTGGAATTAAAGAATAATACTGCTTCTTCTAGGGGGAGTGATTTTAAGCAATTCCAATTACATGCACTCAGTTCGCTTTAAAAAGGTCTATGTTAAAGTGTTTGACTGATCGAATTAGCCTTGTATTTGGGAGGTTAACAAATTCTGATTTTTGTCTAGAAATGTAGGTTAGGCAGTGGTCGCTGATGTCATCAGGCATAATACCTACCTTATAATGTGTCTTAACTTTATTAGTTAGTATCCAGTCTAATATACTCTCTTTCTTACTGGGTTTATTGACTCTTGTAGTTGAGGTAATACTTTGTGAAAACCCATGTAGGTTAATATGGGAGGTGGGATTGACTGTATTTATAGTGTTCCAGTCTATGTTAACGCCACCAAGAATTATGGTTTCTTGGGGGTAGTTGGTAGAAACCCAGCTTAAAAAGTCTTCTAGTATTGGAATGTTATTACCTGGGGGAAGATACAAACAAATAATGTAAATAGATTTTGGGGTTAAGTTGGAGTTTAATAATGATGGTTTCTGTTTTGCTATTTAGGTTTGGGCATTCTGGTTGAATAGATATGTTAAGTTGATTTTTGAAGAGTATTGCTACTCCTCCACCCTTACGCTTTTAAGCGGTCGTGTCTTATTATGTTATAACCCTGGGGTACAATCTCTGAGTCTTTTGTGCCTGGGGTAAGCCAGGTTTCAGAGAGGCAAAGGATGTCAAATGAGTGTATATCTAAGAGGGCATGGATGAAAGGTATTTTGTTATTTATGCTTTGGATGTTAAGGTGTCCTATAAGGAAGTTATTGTTGGGGTTAGGCAAGCAGTTTTGGGGAGGTGGTGAGGTAGGGCCAGGGTTGGGGTGGATGTCTCCATCTAGTAGAGTAGGATTAATAAGTTTTGTTAAGTAGTTCTTATTTAGAATTGTTAGAGATTTTGTTTTTGCAAGATAGTAGGGGGTATGTAAGGTGATGTTGCCTATGGAATTTAGATAGGTGATAACTAGGGGTGGAATTAACATTAGGGTAGGTTGTGAATGTGAGTCTAGTAGAGGTGTGTTTATGTGTGGAGATAAGAGAGTTATCTAGTGAAATTTCAAGAAAAGTGAGAAGGTATGTAGAAAGAAGGGTGGTTGTGATTGCGATAGAGAGTACAGGCATAGTTCGTATGTAGGGAGGCATCATTAAGTAATTAGAGAGGTGAGGAAGTAGAGGGGAAAGTGTAAAGGGGAGAAAATAGAATGTGGTAAGCAATACAGGGGAAAGTCTGTAGTTTAAAGCAGTAGGTAGATAAGAAAGGATATTAATTGGAAAAGAGAAAGAAAGGCTGGAGTGGAAGGAAAGTGTAAGGAGAGAAGTCTAGGTAATAGTGAAAGGTAATAGAAGATGTATGGTCTTGGGGCAGAGATAGAGTAGGAAGGGATGTACTAAGGCTGGGGAACAATTTAAGGGAAGGAGAGTAATAGGATAGGAGGGCTAGGGGTGTGGCTATAGAGCTATAAATGTAGGACCCGGGGGTGGGTGGGAATTGGGGTAGGGAGGGAGCGGAGTGAGACTGAGGGCTAACGGAGCGGTAGAAACAACTGAGGTATAGCCAGGAGACAATCAGAAAAGCAGGTGAGACTATAGGAGCAGCGAGTGTCAATAGGGAAGGGGTAAGATAGGAACCAGATACCAGAGGGATAGGAGAATGGTAAGGAGGAGTATGACAGACCAGAGTACTGAGGATTTAGGAGGAGATGAGTGAGGTGTAATGGAAGAGAGTAGGGCAGGTTACTGGAGAGATATCAGCACAGGTGGTAAGGAGAATAGGCAGTCGGTAAGGAAGAAAATGGAGGTAGAGGGATGGAAAACCAAATTAGCAGAGTAGACTGAGGAGGGCTAATCAGGGAAATAGGAGGAAGCAAAGAAGAAAGAGAGAGTAGAGCGCCACCTAGTGGCTGGTATAGGTAAATGAGAGGGAGAATGGGGAAAATACAAACAGGACAAGGGAATGAAAAAGAAAGAAAAATGAGGGCAGGAAAAGGTGAGAGTGAGGGGGTTTTGGGGATAAGAGGAGAGGTACTGGCTGCTAGGCACACAAACGCAGGCAGAGTAATGGACTCTGAAGGTGGACCTATACAGAGGCTAAAGAGGCAGAAAGCGAAGCCCAAGACCTACTTTCAGTTCCTTGACTGTAGATCAATATGGGAGGTAGGCAGATTTTCAGTCACTGTAGTCAGGGCCAGGATGATCCAACAGCAGTAGGGCTTAAAGCTGGACAAGATTCAGTAGGGATGGTGCTATTAACTTCTAGGGGGAGAGAAGAATAACAGTCTTAGCATAGATGTTAAATTGAACAGGTACAAAACACAGCCAAATTGGTAAGGATTAACAAAGGTACAACAGCAATATTATCAGCAGTCTAACAGTAAAATTATCTAGCAATCTAACCCTGTTGAAACAGCTTGTCTAAAACTAACCCTGATAACATTAAGAGCGGAAAATACATAAAACTAACAATAGTGAGCTAGAAATAAATCAAGCAAAATGTATACCTGGATCTACTTGATAGACTCTAAACAATAGATATTATGAGTAGCAACAGTCATGTGACCAGCTGGTAACTCACCAGAGTAATATATTATATGCAAGTCATTGCGGGGATATAGGGAGGTTAAACTATTTGTAAAGCTAAATTAAAAGTATGTAGTTGGACTTACTAACAGTAGAGTAAGTGATACAGCTATTAGGGTACTATGTAAGAGGTACGCCAGAGCAGAGAATCCAAGGTACTGATTCAAGCGTTGCAGAGGTTCTATCAGAGATGAACCAAGAGTACATCCCTTATCTACTGCAGCGCCACTGCAAGGAGTGTAGGCGTTTAGGTACAGCTAGGCTTGCGAGCCTAGTATGCAAAAATGGGTAAATGGTTGGTAACAAGCTCCAAATAAGGCTAGCAGCAGAGGCATCTATGGAAAATAAGCCATCAGTGCCGGGTCATAGGATAGTTGTAAGCACCTTAGCGTATTTGCACCAGCATACACGCCAGCTAACGATAAAGAAGCTCCACGTGTGTGATGCCGTTTAGTAGCAATGGGCTGTAACTCTAACGATAGCCTGGCCAGGTACTAACTTGTCTAGATAAGTGTACAGGCAGAAAGAAATACAAAGTAGAGCAGGAAATAGTATTAGTCTGTACCTCTTAACACATCTAACACAGTGCAAACGCTTTAACACTTAACACATCTAACACAGTACAAACGCTTTAACGCTTAGCATTTTAGTGAAAAAAAAGCAGGAGTAATCTAGGCAACATCAGTTTGTACTAAGATGCATGAGCAGGTCTAGCAGAAAAAGTATAATCACAACACAGTGATGTAATAGTGCTAAATACAATGCTATAGAGATAAAAAGCGAATGAGCAGATTACTACAACAGTTTTAAGAGCTTAAAAATGCAATGCGACTATGTTGAACTACATTTAGCAGCAAACATCAAGTAATGCAGCGGATTAAACAGACCCGATGCCTGAAGCTGTTAGTCCGAACCCTGGGTCCTTCGTTTAAGAACCAATGGTGCCTCGTCGGAATAAATAAAGACTTCACAGTAGCATAGTGATTAGGACTACTAGCGACAGTAATCACTGATAAATACAGTAATAAGTTCAGCTATTTCGGCCTTGACAACATCAAAAATTCCATGCAGAGAAAGCTCAAGGTAACCATAACCTACCAGAGATAACTCGCAAAGGCAGGAGCGCACAGCAGCCAGGGACCTGGAACGGTGGAAGGAAGTGAAAGGGGTGACGCAGGTACAGGAAGGGGTATAAGTAACTTCAGCGGAAGAAGGGCGGGACAGGGAAAGAACACGGGCTATAGGGAAGGGTAGGGACCAAAGGAAAAGGGTAGGGGAGATGGAAAAAAAAGACAGGGGAAAATAAGTGACGTGGTGTTAAGAAGGGAGATAACTAACAACTGAGGTATAGCCAGGAGACAATCAGAAAAGCAGGTGAGACTATAGGAGCAGCGAGTGTCAATAGGGAAGGGGTAAGATAGGAACCAGATACCAGAGGGGATAGGAGAAAGGTAAGGAGGAGTATGACAGAAAAGAGTACTGAGGATTTAGGAGGAGATGAGTGAGGTGTAATGGAAGAGAGTAGGGCAGGTTACTGGAGATAACAGCACAGGTGGTAAGGAGAATAGGCAGTCGGTAAGGAAGAAAATGGAGGTAGAGGGATGGAAAACCAAATTAGCAGAGTAGACTGAGGAGGGCTAATCAGGAGAAATAGGAGGAAGCAAAGAACAAACAGAGAGTAGAGCCACCTAGTGGCTGGTATAGGTAAATGATAGGGAGAATGGGGAAAATACAAACAGGACAAGGGAATGAAAAAAGAAAGAAAAATGAGGGCAGGAAAAGGTGAGAGTGAGGGGGTTTTGGGGATAAGAGATGAGAGGTACTGGCTGCTAGGCAGACAAACGCAGGCAGAGTAATGGACTCTGAAGGTGGACCTATACAGAGGCTAAAGAGGCAGAAAGCAAGCCCAAGACCTACTTTCAGTTCCTTGACTGTAGATCAATATGGGAGGTAGGCAGATTTTCAGTCACTGTAGTCAGGGCCAGGATGATCCAACAGCAGTAGGGCTTAAAGCTGGACAAGATTCAGTAGGGATGGTGCTATTAACTTTTCAGTTCCTTGACTGTAGATCAATATGGGAGGTAGGCAGATTTTCAGTCACTGTAGTCAGGGCCAGGATGATCCAACAGCAGTAGGGCTTAAAGCTGGACAAGATTCAGTAGGGATGGTGCTATTAACTTTTTCAGTTCCTTGACTGTAGATCAATATGGGAGGTAGGCAGATTTTCAGTCACTGTAGTCAGGGCCAGGATGATCCAACAGCAGTAGGGCTTAAAGCTGGACAAGATTCAGTAGTGATGGTGCTATTAACTTTTTCAGTTCCTTGACTGTAGATCAATATGGGAGGTAGGCAGATTTTCAGTCACTGTAGTCAGGGCCAGGATGATCCAACAGCAGTAGGGCTTAAAGCTGGACAAGATTCAGTAGGGATGGTGCTATTAACTTTTCCAGTTCCTTGACTGTAGATCAATATGGGAGGTAGGCAGATTTTCAGTCACTGTAGTCAGGGCCAGGATGATCCAACAGCAGTAGGGCTTAAAGCTGGACAAGATTCAGTAGGGATGGTGCTATTAACTTTTTCAGTTCCTTGACTGTAGATCAATATGGGAGGTAGGCAGATTTTCAGTCACTGTAGTCAGGGCCAGGATGATCCAACAGCAGTAGGGCTTAAAGCTGGACAAGATTCAGTAGGAATGGTGCTATTAACTTCTTTCTATTCAAATCACATTTTCAGATGTATTTCGATTTTTAGTTCACCAGTAGTTGGACGTGGATTTCAACGGATACCTGCACAGCAGAAAATTCCAAGAATGTAATAGCAATTAAGCTTCTTGAAAGGAAAAGTGTCAAAATCAGATGTCGAAACGTATAAATAAAGCTAAACTGTCAATGTGGAAAGGTACGTATATATATATATATATATATATATATATATATATATATATGTATATATATATATATATATATATATATATATATATATATATATATATGTATATATATTTATATATGTATATATATATATGTATATATATTTATATATGTATATATATATATATATATATATATATATATATATGTATATATATATATATATATATATATATGTATATATATATATATATATATATATATATATATATATATATATATATATATATATATATATATATATATATATATATATATATATATATATATATATATATATATATATATATATATATATATATATATATATATATATATATATATATATATATATATATATATATATATATATATATATATATATATATATATATATATATATATATATATATATATATATATATATATATATATATATATATATATATATATATATATATATATATATATATATATATATATATATATATATATATATATATATATATATATATATATATATATATATATATATATGTATATATATATATATATATATATATATATATATATATATATAGGTATATATGTATATATATATATATATATATATCTATATATATATATATATATATATATATATGTATATATATATATATATATATGTATATATGTATATATATATATATATATATGTATATATGTATATATATATGTATATATATGTATGTAGATATATATATATATAAACTTGATTTCTGTATTAGTAGCTGTATTTAGAGCACAACCAAAAGCTGTTTGCTGAATTTCCTGTTTGCACTTAATTTTAAATCGTTTTTTTCTTAAAACTTGCATATTTTCTGTCCTTGACCTAGCACTCTTGTGTGGGGTCATTTACTGCACTGTTATAACTTGATATTACTTGTGAACCTCTGCTATCTCTGTAAAAAACAAAAACAAAAAAAAAATCTTGCTTTTTTCCCACTTTTCTGAGAGTTAAAAAGTTCAGTTACAGGCTTGCTGTTCCTGAACTGTTTGAAAGTTTCTGTGAGGCCATTTTGCTTGGGCTGAAGGAGGGGCTCTGTGTTTATCAGTGGGAGTGACTAACATTGAGCAGCTTCCCTGCCCGGAGAGGTGGTTACTGACTTGAAACTGTAGTTTTATTGGCCACTAGGGTCATTTCCATAACTCCTTCATTTGTCCTCGGAGGAGTGGTTTAGGCAGTGACTTGTGGTTTGTTGGCCAATTTGGGTCATTTCCTGTCTTATCCAGCCCCTGCTATAAAGCACGCTTTAGCGATTTAGCCCGGATTTAGCTGGAGTTGCTACCGTTGCACACTAGGGCAGCGCGGTTAAGCAGGTTTAAACTATTCGCTACCTAAAGTCCACTCTTCAAATTTTCCCTTAAAACTACCTTCCTCGAACTATACTACTGATCTAATCAGCGTATCCTATAATTAAAAGATCATCTCTACTTGACTCCAAGTAGACTATTCTCTATCTGTTAAACGTAGCACTTGCTCCTACAGTACTTATTACCTTGATACGGCACTCTTGTCATAGATAGTACCCCAAAAGGCAACCCCATTTCTCGGTCACCCACGCCCCCGAATCTTTTTAAAGTTTTTTGTCTATTCCTTCTAGCATGTCGAGGGATCAGTTGCTAGTGTCCTCTCCTGCTCAGCTGGTGAACCTGGGAATATTGAGGCAATGTTACAATTGCCTCATGTACACAGACAACCCTCTCCTCCTCCCACAAAACACAAATACATGCGAGAGATGCAACTACACGGCCAAACTGGAGGCTGAGCTCTCTCAACATAGGACTGGCAAGACCAGTCAGGAGGAGAAGGTTACCACACACACTATAGACCCAGTCTCACATATTACCATTACAACCTCAAATCATACACATAAACACACAAAGACATACTGGAGGCTCTGATCAAAAATCTACCAAAACAGCAGAGGCCACCAAAGCAGACACCCAAACAACCACCACCTCAGAACACAACACCTGCAACACATAGACCTCACAGTCAGAGTGTCAAACAGTCACAGCCCTTAAGGCCAAACACAATGCCAGACACACTAGTCATTGGTGACTCCATAGTCAGACACACTGACGCCCCGCCACCAGACTGAGTAAGGAGAAGGTCACAGTAAGCTGCCTGTCGGGCGCTAGAATCCGCCACATAACGCAAGCACTCAGGTCTCTCAACAGCAGGTACAAATATGATTCAGTCATTGTCCACGCTGGTGTAAACGACCTGAGACGCACTCTCCTTGGACTACATGAAAAGAGACATTGAGGAGCTCTCTGATTATGTAGCCCAGACAGATATGACCCTGACCTTGAGCAGTATCCTACCTTCACCAAGAATGATGCCACAATACAGAGATAAGATGATCAGCTTTAACAATTGGCTTAAACACTGGTGTCATTCAAAGGGGATCCAGTGTCTGTCTGCCTGGGATGACATGCTGGACAAGCCACGCTGCTTCAAGGGACGGCTTGCACCTGTCACCCTGGGATTCCGGATATTGGCAAAGGCTCTTGCCACCCCATAGTGCCTTTTTAGGCAAGGCTCAAATTCTAAACCTACCACCCTAGAACACAAAAAGGAAAAAACTAAGGGTAATGCTGCTCAATGCCAGAAGTCTAAATCTCAAAATGCACGCACTTGAGGCCCTTCTCAGTATGGAGAACATCGATGTCTGTGCTGTGACAGAAACCTGGTTCAAGGCTCCTGAGAGCACCCCGCTATCAGGTTTTACCTCATATCATGCCCGCCCCAAAATCTGGACAATACCAAGAAAGGAGGGGGTATCCATATTCATCAAGGACACCCACACCTCAAGACTGGTGGCAACGCACGATGCATCGGAGACCATCCAGGTGCAATTAACCATAGGCAAGACTGCTCTGCAAATTGTAGCATGTTACAGGCCACCCTCACAAACTCAGGAACCTCACATGGCCTTCCTGAAAACACTAGAGGGATAAATGTATCACCAAACACCATCATACTAGGTGACTTCAATTACCCTAATATAGACTGGGAACACTACTCAAGCCCAAACACCCTAGCCCAAAAGTTCCTGGAATTCATAAACTCAAATGCCATGGAACAACTAGTCACCATCCCCACAAGAGGAGATAACATACTTGATCTCATCATCACGAACATGGGAGCACAATGTTCAACACCGGAGGTGTACCCCTCACTGGTGAGAT